>NC_056728.1:1925099398-1925116898 GCF_019279795.1 Protopterus annectens | reverse complement strand
TAGAGTGCATTTGTGTAGGATTCAACAGTTATAACTGAAGTGTCCATCTGCATGGGTGTCATGAAGTCCACCACTTCTGTCTTAAGAAGCATGGAGTTAGCTTTGGAGAATTTTTTTTACCATGGTTTCCCTAATTGAGGTGGGGGCGGGATATGGATATCAAGGGTGATTAGCTTATGGTCGGATCGGACCATCGAGGAGTAGACTTCAGGTGTGGAATACCAGTCAGTCATGTTGGTAATGACTAGGTCTAGGATACTGTTGCCCCTGGTGGGGGTGTGGATAAGTTGATCCAGGGCATTGGAGTTTATGAATTCTAGAAAGTGTTGAGCTAAGGATTTGGTACACGAGTAGTTTTCCCAGGTAATGGTGGGGTAGTAGAAGTCGCCCATTATTAGGGTGTTTGGTTGAACCCTAATATTTTCCAGTACATCAAGAAAAGAAGAATGGGAATCCTGGGGCATGATGGGGGATCTGTAGCAAGCTAAAATTTGGATTGCAGTTTTGCCCAGAGTTAGTTGCACTTGGATAACCTCGGATGCATTATGCTGAGCAACTAGTCTGGAGGTGTGGATATCCTTAATGAATATGGACACACCTCCGCCTTTGGTGTTTCGGTCCAGGTTACATGGCCGAAAAGTGTGGTATGAGTTATAGCCTGGTAGTACAGTGGTGCTCTCTGGTGCCTTGAACCAGGTCTCAGTCACTGCACAGATATCGATGTTCTCCATTTTAAGGAGTGCCTCGAGTGAGTGCATTTTGAGATTTAGACTTCTACCATTGAGTAGCATTACCCTCAGTATTTGCTTGCCTGTTTCTGTTACGATAGTGAATTTCTCATTTGAACCTTGCCTAAAAAAGGCACTATAGGGGCAGTAAAAGCATTAGCCAGTATCTGGAATCCCAGGGGTGACAGGTGCAGGCCATCTGTGGCAAAGCATCGTGGTCTATTGACCATGTCAGCCCAAGCAGACAGATACTGGATCCCCTTAGAATGAACCAGAAACTTAGATAATTGTTGAAGTCAATCATTTTGTCCTTGTACTGCAGTATAATTCTGGGCACTGGCAGAATGCTACTCAGGGCTAGGGTCATACCTGCCTGGGCTACAACAATGAAGAGCTCTTCCATGTCTCTTTTCATGCAGTCCAGGGAGGTACGTCTCACATCATTCACATCAACATGGACAATGACAGAGTCATATTTGTACTTGTTCTGGAGTGACTTGAGTGCTTGGGTTATTTGGCATATCCTGGCACCTGACAGGCAGCTGACAGTAACCTTCTTCTTGTTTAACCCGATGAGTGGGATATCAGTGTGTCTGACTATAGAGTCACCTATGACTAGTGTGTTGGGTACGTTGTTTTGCCTTATTGGCTGTGGTTGATTGGCACACTGAGCCTGTGGGCTATGTGTCATTTGGGTTGTGCTAGGGGATGGAGGTTGCTTGTGTTTCTGCTTTGGAGGTCTCTGTTGCTTAGACAGATTATTATTGAGAACCTCCATGAATGTTTTTGTGTTGCTATGTATGTGTGGATTTTGGTTGTGTAGATTTAGTGAGACTATGTGATGAGTGTGGTGTGGTGCAAATGTTTACCTTCTCCTCATGACTGTCAAGTTCAGTCTTGGTTAGGGAGAGCTTTACCTCCAGTTTGGCTAGATAAGTGCATCTCTCACAGGTTGTAGTGTTGGGTGGTAGGAGGAGAGGGTTGTCTGTGTACATGACACAATTTCTACATTGCCTCAAGATGCCTAGATTCATCAGATAGACAAGAGAGAACACTGGGAGCTGACCCTTGGACATGCCTGAATAAAAAAAAAATATATTTTCCTCTAGATAAGTGAGGAAAGTGAGTACAAGAGCTGTTTTTCTCTAAGCAAGTGAGAAACATAAGTACAAAAACTGTTTTCCTCTAGGTAATGAGGAAGGTTGAGTGCTATAGTAATTAGTAGCTTATTTAGAACTTACATGTTCTGAACAAGTGCTGAGCATGAATAAGCAAATTTAAGTGCTAAAACGAAGAATCTGTATCTGCACTAGACAAGTTACAGGGCAGAAACAAGTGCAAATGCAGGCTTTCAAATCAGAAAGTTGAGAGAGATGGAAGAGATTGCCCAAATGGCCAGTAACTACAATTTCTGGGCCAGAACCACTCCTTATGTGGTAGACAGGTTACCTAGTGCTTACCACTCCCAATGATAAGCAAGAAGGCTTCCCTCCAACACAGAAAGGCTTGGAGGAGCTCAGAAGCTTACATACAGTCCTGGATACAGCAAATCTGTGTCTGGAACACTAGTTACAGGAAAGGTAGGAAACAGGATTACAGTTTTTTTTTTTTTTTTTAGCACACTTGAGTATGTAGCAATATTAGACCAAACACTGTTTAAAAATGCAATTAAATTAAAAAGGACTAAAACCAAATGCAGAAAGAGTTTATTAGGTAGAATGTGGTAAAGAGATGGGACTGGTTGAGTGTCCCAGATCAAATCTACAGTGGGGCGGGCAACTGCAAAAGCCACCAAATTTAAACTACAAGCCAGAAATAGGGAAGGTGGGTGGGACAAAACAGTTTCAACAGACATCTAAGCAACAATTAACAGTACAATCTCTAAAACCAAAAAAATATACTCAGCTCTGTATATTTGCAGATAGATTGGAAAGCAGTCTCTCAGAACAGGGAGACAACAGTTTTAACAGAGATCTAAGCAACAATTAACAGTACAAACTCTAAAACCAAAAAATATACTCAACTCTGTATATTTGCAGATAGATTGGAAAGCAGTCTCTCAGAACACAGGTTCCAGCAATTAAATGCAGGCTGTTACTAACAGGTATAATTTTATCCAAGTGATCCTTGTGTTAGATAATACACAAGCTGTAAAAAACAGTTATACCAACTGAAGACAAGGCAGAAAATAGGAGAAGGTGGAAAACAGTTTCAACAGAGATCTAGGCAACAATTAACAGTACAAACTCTGAAACCAAAAAAATATATACTCAGCTCTGTATATTTGCAGATAGATTGGAAAACAGTCTCTCAGAACAAGGAGACAACAGTTTCAACAGAGATCTAAGCAACAATTAACAGTATAAACTCTAAAACCAAAAAAATATATACTCAGCTCTGCATATTTTCAGATAGATTGGAAGGCAGTCTCTCAGAACACAGGTTCCAGCAATTAAATGCAGGCTGTTACTAACAGGGGGTTTATGTATACATATATATATATATATATATATATATATATATATATATATATATATATATCTGTACATACACACGCACATACATCTATATAATTATATACATTTCCTATACTGTTGGATGTCTGTGCTGGATGATGTGTTTGTGATCACAGTAGCTGAATGTGTATCCGCCATGGCTTAGTGGAACTCACATCAACTATAGTGTGCAGGGTCGGGGGTTTGCAACCTGGCAGTGCAGATTATTTTGTTAATGGCCACAACAACAGCTGTTGGCTACAGGGTGACTAAGGCACTCTAAAACATTTGCAGGCGGGCATGCGCTTGTTTGTGTGAAGCACAGCATTACTGACCTCTGGTTGTAGTGCCTTGCA
Organism: Protopterus annectens; assembly: GCF_019279795.1. NCBI lineage: Eukaryota > Metazoa > Chordata > Ceratodontiformes > Protopteridae > Protopterus > Protopterus annectens. Next base: position 1,925,113,319 of record NC_056728.1, on the reverse strand, counting down.
CTCAGTTAGCCTCTAAACTGCTTCACCAGTGTGGTACTGGCATACCGGTGGCCAAACAGACTTATATCTACTTGCTCCCGCATACACATGTGCAACATTGTGCATTTTGTTCACATCTGTCAACCGGGACAGTCAGACTGTATGCTTGTCCATTGTCAGCAGTGGCCCAGGGTGTAGAGCTCTACATTGACCCCAGCTACGTATCCCAATTAATACTGGGGTGTTCACATTCATAGAGCATAACAGACATAACATAGCTACATCCGCCATTAATCATGCTGAGTTTACATTAAACTGTTAGTATTAACCATGCCTAGGTCAGGTTTACATGTCAGGTATGACTGTTGACAAAGGTCAGTTTAAGGTGAGGTAGGATTCCTGTTTCACAGGTCTGGGTAGGTTACACGCAGGTATTTGGGGTAGGTGTAGTTATTCCATACCTGTGTGGTAGAGTAGAGGTGAATAGCTGGGGAGTAGGCAGGTAGGTAGTAGGGGTGACATTGTAACTGTATAGAAGCCTGTAGGTATAATTGGATGGGGAGCAATAGGAAAGGTATGTCAGATGTTGGGATATGTATGCGAGGCAGGAGAAGAGGTGCCAGTATCACTAATTGATGTAGTGGTACAGAGTGTGAGGTGGGGGGCCTTCAAGGTGGTGAGCCTCTGTTGCACCAGGTGTGCTTGCAGTATTCCTTCATGTGTTAGTTACATGTGTCCTGTGGGAGAGCTGTGATACTACATGTGGGTTGGGGTTCCAGATACTGGCAATATAATGGGGGAAGAGGGTGTCACCTACGTGTACCCGTAGACATTAATAGAAATGGTACAGGGGCTGATAGGTACATGGTGTGCATGGGGCACAAAGGGGAGTGTTAGTAGGGAGATTATCTAGGGATGTGCAGGATAGCTGCAGGGAAGGTACGCAGCTGGCCATGTTATCTTTGACAACAGCTGTGCATATGCACTGCATTTGGTGTTTGCATCAGACACTCACAACTCTGGGTGGGGGTGAGGACTACAATAACACCTTGTGATGCCTATTATATCGGCTTACATGCCTACAGTGGGGTAATGCAACCATGTGTCCGTAGGTGTTGTGTAGTGGGCTATGCAACAACACATATGGTTATACTGTACTTAGCCATGTAAACTGGACTGTGCTGCGGTGGGACCCATATCAGGAATGGCTGCCCATTAGACGTAAGCATGCCTATCAACTGTACAGACTCCACGGCCTGTCCAGAGTTTGCTTCATACTATTGGTGTGTTCCTCTTCCAATCTGCACCTGCCCGGCAAATACCTGGGAATTGACACCATTAAATACAGACAAGTAATTGGGTTTAGGACCCCCTCATCCTTCAGCTGAGTCACGCTAATGCATAACCTATTATTCTATCAGCTTTCTAAGGTTGCAAGTGGAATATGTGCTTTCTGTCCCTATTTATTCCTTCAATGGTTTAGGTTATGTCCAGTGGTTATGAGAGGTTGAGAGTTATGGGTGTAAGCTCTGCCCAATTCACAATATTACTTACATCCCCGGGGCGGTCCTAATACAACTGCACCAGCCAACACCTGCACGCCTAGGACCATAATTGCATACCCATAGTTCCACCACCTGTCCCTCCTCTACAGCACTCATCCTTACTGTGAGTGCAGGTGGGGTCTAACCACACCACTACACACTGCCACTCTCCACTTGTCAGGACCCATGTTGTACACTGTTTCAACCCATGGGTTCGTCAGGCTTGCACAACCTACTGGTCTGTGTACGTATATAGCCTGGTTGGATGAATCATTACAGGGACTGAATCCAATGATCTCACAAGGGACATTGATGTCTTTGTTTTGTTACAAGATTAGACTTGGCAGGTCTCTCCCACTGGTAGTATCCTGCCTGTGGTCTGGGAAGCAGTGGTGTGTTTACTTGTATCATGTGTTTGTATGTTTCACCTGTCTAGTTGGGGGTGGTTGCTGCTACATGCTACACGTTTGTTGATTGGACCCCTCACCCCCATTTGCACGGCCTGTGAACATATGTAATTCAAGACTGCTGTATCATATCCTAGTTATTTACATGTGTATATTTACACACACGTGTATATGTATAATATATATATATATATATATATATATATATATATATATATATATATATATATATGTATCTAATAACATATGGGAGTATGGGTGTCTGTGTATGTATATATCTATATGTGGGTATGTATATGTATTCTGTCTTTGTATGCATACATTTGTACAATGGAGAGGGAGAGGTATATCTCCATGTAGCTATGGGTAGATATACACAGACATTCCTTTACATATATACATCTACATCTGGTTATTCCATCCTTTGCCATGTAGATTAGTCTTTGCTACAGTGGGACTCGTAGCAGGTGTGGCTGCTCGTTGGGTAATGCCTTTGCCCAATGAACACTTTTGCTCACATCCCTGGAGCTGTCCGCATAGACCCACATCAGCCATCACCTGCTCACCTAGACCCATAACTAGCTACCCATAGTTTTCCCACTCGCACCTCGTCTACAGCACCCATCGTTAATCTGGGTGCAGGTCGGGTCTGAACACACCACTACACGCTGCCCTCTCTCCACTTCACGGGACCCATGTCGTATGTTGTCTCAGCCCATGGGTCATCAGGCTTTCCCACCCTTGTATTCTTGGCATGTACACATCCCAGCCAGAATGGTCATCACATTGGCTTTCTTTGGTTATATGTCAATTTTTGGGGCGTCCCGCAAGGGACGCTCCTGTCTGTCTTCCAAGATTAGATTTCATGGGTGCACTCTGTATCCTCCCTGGTTGTATCCTGCCTGTGGTCTGGGGAGAAGTGGACTATTTACATTGTTTGTGGGTTTGTCTGCATGTTTCCTCTGGCCGGCTGGGGGGGTGGTCATGCTACGTGTTACATGTTTCTTGCCTGGGCCCCTCACTTCCATTGGCATAGCCTGTGAACATGTCATTCTTGTGTGATGTTTCCTATCATAACTAAATATCTGTGTATGTCTACACAAACACACACACACACACACACACACACACACACATATATATATATATATATATATATATATATACGCATATATATATGTCATATACATATATATATATATATATATATATATATATATATATATATATATATATATATATATATATATATATATATATATATATATATATATATATATATATATATATATATATATATATATATACATATACACATATTGCTGTACATAACACAGAAGGCCTCTGGCTAACAAAGTTCACAGATGACTGCAAACTAGGAGCCATAGTCAAGTCTCCAAATGATGTGGACATCCTACAGAAGGGCCTCACTGAGACAGATGCCTGGTGTCAGAGCCATGGCCTCAAGCTCAATGCCAAAAAGTGCACTGTCATCACCTTTGGTAAAAACTCTGTACCCATAAACTACCACATAGTGAGCAATCTACTTAACACCGAATGTGTGATAAGATAATTTGGGACCCAGGTGGACAGTAGTCTCTCCTTTGATAGTCACATCACCACAGTAGTCAGGAAGTCCTTCTATGTGGCACACCTCATCATAAAAGGGTTCTCATCCAGGAAAAGAGGCAATTGTTTCCCTCTACTCAACACTCATTAGACCCATTATGGAGTACAACGCCCCTTTTGGAATGTACCTCACAAGACATCTGCAGCAGCTGGAAAGGCCACATAAGTACCTCACAAAGAGGATTACTGGCCTCAAACAAATGCCCTACACTGACTGCCTCAAAAAAATACAGCTTTACTCCATAGCATATTGCCTACTCTGAGGTGATCTCTGCCTAACATATAAAGCTATGTCAAACCCAGAGCTGTTGGACATGCTACACCTAAAGAAATCCCAATCCCTCCAAGCCACATGCTCTAGGGACCTAAACCTTGTCACCACAATAAACAGGACATGCTGGAGGGATAGATTCTTGTCCCAGAGACTTCCCATACTTTGGAACAGGCTACCCATCTATGTCAACCAAAGTTCTTCCTTAGCACTCTTCAAGAAAAATCTCGATGAGTGGATGGGATATAGGAAATACACCCTGGTGATCACTTCTGTGTCTCTGCTCAACAGTGGCACAGGAAAATAACCTTGTTGGCTAGGCTTACGTAGGCCCTTGGGCCGATAGCCTAGTACCTACCAATGAACCTATGACCCTATAACATGTAACTACTGGTACACATTTTCCCCTATAGGTTATGCATTCACACACCCCTGTCTTTCCTGACACATGATAACCCCTGGTATGGAGGTGTCATGGCCACATACTAGCTACTCGATATTGACATACATCTGTACAGCATCCCACTGCTCTGTCTGACATACATGACTGTTATGGTGGTCCAGCAGCAGTACATCTAGTAAGTATCTGGACATGATATCTCACTGGGTAAGTACACTAAGTTGCTAGGCATGTAACAATGCACTGTGCAGGCTACAGGCAAACTGGCTGAACACTGGCCTACACTTCTTATGGGGGAATGCACATGTACCAGCATGTATAGCAGGCTCTACAGACATGTGACAGCACAGAGTATGATATACCTGTGTGAAAATGCATAACTGCAACCATTGTGAACACAGCCACAGCAATATATGGTAAGCTAGTGTAATATTACAGTATATGGACTATGTGTGCAACACCATAATCATATGTGCCACTCACACACTAACCCTACATATACTGGGCCACTCCACAGTATTGTCCAAAGCCTGACTGTGGTATGGGACATCTGTGTGTATGGCCCTACAAACGTGTAAGCCAATAGGGTAACATACAGTGGAGCAGCATGTAACATCAGATAGAACAAGACTATGAACAATGACATCTACCACAGTCTGTACACAGGTTAAAGTACATATGAACAATACACACAGTGTCAACAATCACCATGAGTACACAGACCTCAGTACTGTACACACAACCACAGAATGTCTAGGTTATGTCATAAATTGTAACCCCTACTACATATAATATGTGTAGCAGTCTGATATCTCACTTGTTTGTTATCAGATAAGATGACACTAATTATGGTGTAAAACACATATGCACCTCTTACTGCATGACATATATACAAAGGGTGAAAGAGTTGTGACTGGAGGCACAAACATAGGGCCAATATTGACATGTTGCTGTGATACCCTCATACATTTACTGGTGTAACAGGGTTTGTTGCAACATATGTCATATGAGGGATATGAAGTCAGTAACTCTCACGGTTGTCACCATCTACAGACTGCAATGCTCATACTACCTTCTGCAGTTCACAGACAGGTGCTCTGTGGGTAACACATGAAACAAAAGGCAACACACAATGCCCAATCTGTAGAATACCCTACATATGGGGGTTGCCTCATAAACATAGCACTGACATGGTAGCTATTAAAACATGTAGGACAGCCATATCCCCACACACCCTGTTATAACAGCATTACTTCATATGCAGTATAGCAGCACTTATAGTCTGTAGTCAGATCAGGCACATCACCCTCCTGTGTGTTGCCCTGTTTCCACAGTGTATGTTGTAAGATGTAGATCCTCAATCCATCTGAGATCCTGTCTGCCAAACAATGGATGAAGTTCTTGCTCACAGTGAAAGTAAAGGCCCAACACCAACATGATTGTTCTAGATATTGGAGTGTGTTTCTGTGCAATTGGCTATGGGAATGTTACCACAGCTGTTCCACATGCAATTAGCTAGAGAAGGACTGCAATTCATGCAGAGGCCATCAGCTGATCATGAGCAACACTTAAAATACACATGCTGCTGCCTAAGCACAGCAGGTGTAAGTCTCCACATCCACCAGAGAGGGAGTGAGAGAGGCAGTCAGAGGCAAAGAATAGTCAGGGAGGGGTGGGAGAGTAAAACATAAGCATGTTTGTGTCACACACCTACAAGTACAGGGTATCAAACCCCTGATGACTATGTAGTGCTATCACATGTCTATGCAGTTAATGGATGCACCACATAGGTTACATGTTGAGGAGCGCTCAAAATGTATATGTGATGGTGAGTGACATTTGCAGCAGGGAAATGGTAGCTATATAGTAGGTGTAGTACACGTACCTGTACACATGAACAGGTGCCAGTGTCAACACAGCCACGCTCTCACAGAAACACACATACACATTGACACACTTGGCAGGGCCAGGAATATAAATCATCACTAGTGGGATTGCCACAACTCATTACAGTGCAGGTATAACATGCACCACAGAGGTTATACGGAGGTTATATGGGCAAAGGGTATGTGGAGGTGTCTGACATCAGACAGCATGATTCAGGATGCCAATGGTGGTTGTAGTGAGTGTAAATGTGGTCATACGCATCATACAACACACACACACAGACACAGGGTGCCAGTACTGACATGCATGGGTGCAGTGTTGGTCATGGTTGACTGTGCCAGATAGCTATACAAGGCTAGGTGATGGGTATACCTTGACATCAGTCACCTGGGTGACTACTGTGTGCGGCCAATGCTGTGCATTGCTTGCCAAGTATGTGTTTTTTAGTCCATGACATGGATGGTGTCTGGGATGTGCACACCTCCAACATGCATGTATAGTGACTTTTGGAACTGCACTTGGGGTGTCTGGCCCATGTTGTGTACACAGATTTTTATCATCAGATGTGCCAGTCCTGGCCTCATATGGCGGGAACTGTTAGTGGACAGCAGGTTGACCCAGCACATACATTGATAGCATTATACCAGTATTCACTGATGTCAGTGGCATCTGTCCATGCAGGCATGTTTTCAGGAATGGTATGTCCTTTGTGGGTCACATTTGAAGGCACCACAGGTGTTTCAGGTGTCCAGTGGGGAACAAGGGAAAGGTGCACTGTTGGCATGTATGTGCCTATTGGACTGATGGATGGGATGCCATGTTCACTATAGCCCACTGCAATCACGCCATGGTTACTATCAGTGGGCAAGATGCAGGGTACTACCAACATAGCGGCTGTTGCCTAGTCAAGTGTGTGTGTGTGTGTGTGTATGAGACATGGGGTTCTCAACACACACACACACACACACACACACACACACACACACACACACACACACACACACACACACACACACACACACACACCTGTCATGTCTGGGATTAGAACTCCTACCTAGCTAGTTTATTACACTATAGCACTACGCAGTTACAGGATGTGCCACAAAGATTACTGGAGTACTCCTTCCCCAAAGATGTATTTCACAGTGAATGACATCTGCAGGATTGCCAAAGTAGGGCATTTGAAGTGTAGTGAGTGTGACTAGCCTAAAATGCATTGTTCCCTACACAGACAGAAATACACATAAAACATCCACAACTGCCATGTGTGGGGTTAGAACCCCTACCAGAGTTCGATATCACACTACAGCATGAAGCAGTTATAGGACACACCATAGGGATAACTGGAGTATTCCTTCCCCAAAGGTGTATTTCACAGTAAATGACATCCACAGGATTGCCAAAGTAGGGCATTTAAAGTGTAATGAGTGTGACTAGCCTAAAATGCATTGCTCCCTTCACAGACATAGAAACAGACACAAAACATCCTCAATTCCTGTGTGAGGATAGAACGCCGACCAGAGTTCTATATCACACTACAGCATGACAGCATGAAGCAGTTATAGGATGCACCATACACCTGGAGTACTCCTTCCGCAAAGGTGTATTTCACAGTGAATGACATCAGCAGGATTGCCAAAGTAGGGCATTTGAAGGGTAGTGAGTGTGACTAGCCTAAAAAGCTATTGCTTTCTACACAGACAGACAAACACACACACACACACACACACACACACACACACACACACACACACACACACACACACGCGCATGCACACATGCACGCACACACACATGTGCACACACACACACACACACACACACACACACACACACACACACACACACACACACACACACACATGCGCGCGTGCACACACACACATGCACAGTTGCCAAATCTGGGATTAGAACTCCAACCTATTTTATCACACTACAGCAATATGCAATTACATGACACACCACAGAGATTACTGGGCTACAACCTTCCCAAAGATGTATTTCAAGGTGGATGACATCAGCAGCCTTGCCAACATAAGGCATTTGAATTGTATTGAGTGTGACTAGCCTAAAAAGCATTGCTCTCTACACAGAGAGAGACATACACACAGACACAGTTGCCAAGTCTGGGATTAGAACTAATACCTAAGTATTTTATCACACTGCAGTAGTATGCAGTTATAGGATGCGCCATGGAGATTATTGGGCTACATACTTCCCAAAGGTGTATTTCACAGTGGTTGACCTCAGCAGGCTTGTCATAGTAGGGCTACATGGAGGCCAGTGTGTGTGCATGGGCCATAACCCATTCATCTAGTGGTTGACATACCACATGTGGGCACACGTAGGGCCATTTTCCACAGGTGCTTGTATACAGCTGCTAGATTACTACTTCCTTGTACAGTCATGTTGCACAGCTTGCACTTGCACCACATAGTCGGTACTGCTGACAGATACTGTAGGCTAGTATTTACAGTGAGTGACATCTGGACTGCATGTGGTTGTAGCAATTTGGCTGTGTGCTGGGTGAGACAGGCCTGACTGACTCCTTGTCATAGTCACTCTCTTCTACACATCTATGTATGTCTACTTTTGGCTTATTATAGTGTGTTGTCTTTGGATATATGTCTGTATTCCTATCCACTGTGTGTGCAAAGCATGAGTGGTGCATACTGAGCAGTGTCTGCACTTACATCTGCAACTGCCAGATATGTCTGTTCCACTGTTGTTTGCAGACACGGGCGTCATGTGTGTAAGTGTGTGAGCATGCCCAGTATGACCTTTCAGCATGTTAATGTCTGGCATTGCCTTCATTTCTCTAAGTGTGTGAGCATGCCCAGTATGCTCTTCTGTGCTGCATGTGTGGATTAATTCCAGGTAGTTTGTACTCCAGTGCAGACCTTTGTGTTGTACACCTACAGGTAGCAAACTGTTTCTGTAGGGTATCCATCGATCATTTGGCAAAATGGGGACAAAGTGTGCAGGGGATAGTGTGTACTGTAGGTGATTGTGTCTGTGCTGCTTCAGCTACATGGTACTGCTGTTATCAGAGATATTCAGACATGTGTACTGTTATAAACTGTGATATTTTCTGTCCTGATGTACTTTCAGGTGGACATTCCTGCTCACAGTGATGTCTTGGGGGACATGGGTGACTGCAGCTGTGTGCAGTATTGTGGGCAGATGCCTGCATATTCATGGTAGGTTATGCCATCTGGGAGGGGGTGCTGCAGACACTTGCTGCTGGGTCTGTGTATCCAGTTCAGCACCTTGGTACAGTGCTGGCAGGGAAACTCATACATGTACATCCAGCAACATGACAGTATATCCTTATTTTGCTATGGCAATACCTCACAGCTGTACAGATTCACACAAGTTACCCAGAGGCAGGGGCCATGAGTCAGGACATCACCCCTATTGTGGTATACAGGCAGGTATGTAGGCACCCAATTATGTGTTTACAGCCAGGGATAGTGTGTACACACAGCTTTGTGTCGGACCTTGCACATTCCATGCTGGCCACGCTCCCACCCCCCACCCCTCAGTTATTTTCTCCTCTTCCTTACATTATGCATGCATTCTCTGATACTTTCCCTATGGTTATCATCCCATCATGGCTTTGAGTTGGTGTTAGCCAACAGTTCATGCAGTGGGACATGGTGGACATGTCACTGTTGTTTGTCCACATGGCCTTGCATATAGCATATGTGGAGTGTTTTGTGTTGTTAATTGGGTGTCCATGACATAACATGCATTGGCAGTACGTGTGAGACACAGGCCCCTGGCAGAGGCCTGTGGGCCATTGGCTGTTGATGTGGGCCAGATGTGGCAGGCCATTGCATTCTGTCTGTCCTACAGTCTCAGACCACCATACAGTATATTCCCCTGGGTGACAGGTTAGGTGTGCTAGGTGTTCATGCCAATACCTTCTATATGTTCTGATTGGTGGTGTGGATGCTGGCAGGGAGCTGCCTACAGCTGGCGACACACCTGCATGGGACACCTGCACTGCATGCTGCATTCTTTCTCTATTGCCATATACAGCTGGGGTCATATTGTACCCATCCCCCACAGCAGGTGTACAACCAGGGAGGTACCTGTTGGTGGTGTTTGCGTGAGTTGGGTGCATGTGTGCTATGGACACTACTTGCATCTGGCACACAGATATGCATTGGGTATTCCAGTTATGCTTGCATGTGCAGATGCATCAGCTGTTTCCCACTACATCAGTCCTACCTTGTTTGTGATCTGCGAGTGTTTGGGCAGACAACACCAGTATCATCTACTACAGGACCAGATAATGTGATGCATACCTGTTTGTACTATTCCACGGGTGTGCCCATTTGACAGTGACACAATATATACTGTATGTCTGGGGTACTTTCCCCTGTGTACTGCTTGTATATCTATCCGAACAGCCTTGCCATGTCAGTCTTTCAGATGGTGACACATATTACCACCATACATTTGCAATGGCTTACTGCTAGCTTGTGTTATACTGGTGGGTATTGTGATTGAGACTGCAGTTGTGAGTACTTGTCCCTGTCATCAGCATTAGTGAGCAATGGCCACCAGGTCTTACCTCAACATGCATATATACCGACCACTCTCACACAATATGAAACACACACCAATTTAACACACACATACCTGCATATTGTGCAAATGCTACTACCTATCCTGCTATCATGTCCACCTCTGTGCATCTGTGCTCCACTGTTATTATACCTACACATACATGTTCCTACATTTCTACATAGGGTTGTGGGGGCGCACACCAGACCATTACTACATATATACGTAGGGTTGGGGGGAGCACACCTGACTGTGTCTTCATTCTTACACAGAATGTGGGGGGCACACCTGAGTATTTCTACATTTCTGCACAGGTTTGGGGGGGCACACCGGACCATTACTACATAAATACATATGGTTGGGGGGAGCACACCTGACTGTTTCTACATTCCTACACAGGATTGTGGGGGGCACACCTGACTATTTCTACATTTCTTCACAAGATTGGGGGGCATACCTGACTGTTACTACATTTCTACACAGGATTGAGGGGGCACACATGACTGTTATTACAGTTCTATGTAGGATGGGGGGGGGCACACCTGACACTTGTACACATTTGCTATGACTGTACTGGTATGTCAGGTACTCCATTTCATTCTGTATTCTAACCTATCATGCTGACTAGAGGCATATCAGTGTACTACAGGTCTTAGCTTTGATTGACCTACATATTAGTTTCTGACTTTCTACCATTCAGTAATAACATCACACTGCCTGACCTGCTGTAGTCTGTCTGTGTAGGCCTGGTTGGGAGGTTAACCATTGGCATCATTCTGAGGTCATAGTACAGCCTTTCTTTGTGTTTGTCTACACCTGTCCTGCTAGCTGTGACTGTTGTTGGGTATGTGAACCACCCAGACAGGCATGTGTGAGTCACTTACCTTGTGGGTGTCCCAGTATTGAGGGTGGTGCTGCAGGGCTGCCTATGTCGGATGCACATAGTACACTCCCTACACATAGTTGAGCACAGGTAGTGTCATGTTTGGCATCCCTTTTACTGTATGTGAGAGTCAGAAAGAGGTGTTATTCCCTGGGTCCCTCCTGTGTCAGTGTATGTGCTATGAGTTGCCTCTTTGCCAAGGCCAGAGCATACTGGGCACACCTCCTTCTGCCTACTGGGGCAGGCTCAGGTTGTTCCTCCTCCGAGTCACTCTGTGCCTGTACAATGGTGGGGGGGCTGTGTGGCCCTGCCCCATGCTGTTCCTGCTGCAGCTGTTTCTGCAGGATCGTATTGTGTAGCATGCCACATACAATGACAATTTGGGTACGTGTAGCTGGTGAGTACTGCAAGGCTCCACCAGATGTGTCCAAACACTGGAACCTTGACTTGAGCACCCTAAACACATGCTCTATTATAATCCTGGTCTGTGCATGTGCCTCATTATGGAGTTCTTGTTTGAGTGTGTGTGCATTTCTGATGGGTGTCATCAGCCATTGCTCTAGTGTGTATCCAGCATCCCCACAAGGCGACCGTGAGGGATGTCCCCCTTGGCAAATGTCTGGTACAGCTGTGTCAGATGCCAGATATGGGAATTATGATAGCTTCCAGGGCAGCCAGCACACACATTCATTATTATGAGCTGGGCATCGCACACGACTTGGCAGTTGATCAAGGGGAAGCCTTTGTGGTTGATGTAGATACTATCCCGTTCACTGGGTGGTGCTTTGATGCATATGTGCATGCAGTCTATAATACTCACTACCTTAGGGTATTCTGCTATATGGTGGAACAGTTGCATATTGCTGGCCAGCATCTCATGGGTGTTGGGGAAATATACATGCTCACCAGCATGTGTTGACATGGCATCCAGGAACTGGTGGATTACCTTGGATGCTGATGCCTGTGAGATCCCCATCATATCCCCAGTTGGCCTTTAGAAGGTACCTGTAGCCAGTATTCTTAGGCCTACATATACCTTGGTATCCACTGGGATGGGTTCCCCTCTGTTAGCTCTGTGTGTCAGGCGTGGTCAGCACAGCTCAAACATTTCCTGTAGGAGGTCCCTGTCCACCCTATAGCGCTCTACTCCTTCCAGCTCATGTAGCCCCTGGTAGATTACCCTGGGTCTGTACACTCTTCTCTGTCTCCTCACTGTGCATTGGTTGGTAGCATTCACATCCTCACTACCCTCAGCCTCTTCCAGAAATTGTTGTATGATAGCTATCGCAGCCCCTATCATTTTGTTGTTTTGTCTGTTAGAACTTCCCCGCTTGTATACACCGGTGGTGTAGAGTATGGGAAAAACCAGAGTGGAAGGTGTTTGCATAGTTATATTAGTGTTCTGGGCTGGGCTGGGCTGGTCTGCTGCCTGTGCAATTGGCTGATTCTGATTCATTTCACCTGCCAGCTATGCTAGTTCTCCTTGATTAACTTCCTACTACTGTTTTCCCTTCCCATTGCCTTCCTGTTTAAGCCCAGGGGTGCAAAGCACAAACACAGTGCCCAAATGTGCACAGAGCTGGTATTTCCTGGTTTACCTTTTTTTCCCCTTTAAAACCCGGTGCACTGTGCACACACCCGCTTAGGCAATGTAAAGAGTGCTAGGTAGCCTCAGACACACCCCCTTGCTTAGCTCTCCTAAGCTAAGGGCAAACCCAAGCCACAGGGCTCCAGTCCACTTACAGTATGCCTGACACCCCCCCCTCCCATGATATCAGCTAACTCCTAGGCTTGCACCAAGCTACTCCTGCTCCTACATTGTTGGGACCTGACTAGCATGCTGGGTAAATCTGGTATTCACTATCATTCCCCTCATTTGCATAGGATTACCTACTAATGCATAGTTACATGTCTCACACTGAGCCTCCCCTCTTAGCAACCACTACTCACTGGCCATGTTGTCTTCTGTCTGCCATTGACTTTAATGGCAGAATAGAGATTTTAGTTAGAATACTTATTTTAGGTTTATTTTCTTATTTTCCCCACCGGTCCCGTTTGATTGCTGCTGCCCTATGCTTAAACTGCCAAGATTGGCTAAAAAAAATAAAAGTCGATTTTTTTTATTTTTAAGCTGTTTCCAATGCCAATGGCCTTATACTTGGCCATTGGCATGCCTCTTGACTGATATGCAACCTGTATTTGGAGCTGTCACGGCTCTGTTTTGGAATTTGCAGAAATGTACTCGGTTACTAACCATATCACATAATTTTACAGTCACAAAATCCAAACCACATGTCAAAATCAGCCAAAAGTATTCAAAATATTTAGTAAAAGTATTAAATAAAT